>NW_027667394.1:0-27000 GCF_963924665.1 Micromys minutus | reverse complement strand
CTTTCTTTTTGTACGAAAATAAGAAGAATGCATACCTTTTTGCTATAAAAAAGGGAAATTTCTTCATTTTTGCTCCAAAATAAGGGGAATTTCTGCTTTTTTGCCTCTAAATAAGTGGAATTTCTGTCTTTCTCCCCCAAACAAAGGGAATTTCTGTCTTTTTTGCCCCAAAATAAGGAAAATTTTTGACTTATTACGCTGAAGTAAGTGAAATTTCTGCAATTTTTCCCCAAAATAAGGGAAATTTCTGCCTTTTGGCCCCCAAATAAGGGGAATTTCAGGCTTTTTACCTCAAATTAATAGGAATTTCTGTATTTTTGCCACAAACGATTAAGAGTTTCTGCCTTTTTGCCCCAAAATAAGGAAAATTTCTGATTTTTGCCCTGAAATAAGTTAGATTTCTAAATTTTTTCCCCAAAATAATGGAAATGTCTGCTTTTTGCCCCAAAATAAGGGGAATTTCTTACTTTTGGCCCCCAAATAAGGGGAATTTCAGCCTTTTTACCTCAAAATAAGGGGAATTTCTGCATTTTTGACCAAAATATAGGAAATTTTGGCTTTTTGCCCAAAATAAGAAAAATTTCTGCTATTTTGTACCATAATAAAAGAAATTTCTGTTTTTTTGCCCCAAAATAAGAAAATTTCTGACTTTTTGCCATGAAATAAGTTAAATTTCTAAAATTTTTCCCCAAAATAAGGGAAATGTCTGCTTTTTGCCCCCAAATAATGGAAATTTTTTACTTTTTGCCCCAAAATAAGGGGAATTTCAGCCTTTTTACCTCAAAATAAGGGGAATTTCTGCATTTTTGCCACAAAATATGGGAAATTTCTGACTTTTTGCCCCAAAATAAGAAAATTTCTCCTTTTTTCCCCTGAAATAAGTGAAATTTCTGCAATTTTGCGCCAAAATAAGGGAAATTTCTGGATTTTTGCCCCAAAATAAGTGGAATTTCTGAGTTTTGCTCCAAAATAAGGGGAATTTCTGTCTTTTTGCCCCAACATATAGGAAATTTCTGCTTTTTTGCCTAACAATTAGGGGAATTTCTGCAATTTTGCTCCAAAATACGAGGAATTTCTTTCTTTTTGTACGAAAATAAGAAGAATGCATACCTTTTTGCTATAAAAAAGGGAAATTTCTTCATTTTTGCTCCAAAATAAGGGGAATTTCTGCTTTTTTTCCTCTAAATAAGTGAAATTTCTGTCTTTTTCCCCCAAAACAAAGGAAATTTCTGTCTTTTTTGATCCAAAATAAAAACAATTTCTGACTTATTACCCTGAAATAAGTGAAATTTCTGCAATTTTTCCCATAAATAAGGGAAATTTCTGCCTTTTTGCCCCCAAATACAGGGGAATTTCAGACTTTTTATTTCAAAATAAGAGGAATTTCTGCATTTTTGCACTAAAATATTGGAAATTTCTGCATTTTTGCCCCAAAATAAGAAAATTTCTCCTTTTTTTCCATGAAATAAGTGAAATATCTGCAATTTTGCCCCAAAATTAATGAAATTTCTGCAATTTTACCCCAAAATAAGGGAAATTTCTGGAATTTTGCCCCAAAATAAGTGGAATTTCTGAGTTTTGCCTCAAAATAAAGAGAATTTCTGCCTTTTTGGCCCATCATATAGGGAATTTCTGCCTTTTTGCCCACAATTAGGGGAATTTCTGCAATTTTGCTCCAAAATACGGGGAATTTCTGCCTTTTTGCCCGAAAATAAGAAGAATGCCTACCTTATTGCCATAAAAAAGGTAAATTTCTGCAATTTTGCTCTAAAATAAGGGGAATTTCTGCTTTTTTGACTCTAAATTAGTGGAATTTCAGTCTTTTTCCCCCAAAACAAAGGGAATTTCTGTCTTTATTGCCCCAAAATAAGGAAAATTTCTGAATTATTACCCTGAAATAAGTGAAATTTCTGCAATTTTGCCCCAAAATAAGAGAAATTTCTGCCTTTTTGCCACCAAATAAGGGGAATTTCAGTCTTGTTACCTCAAAATAAAGGGAATTTCTGCATTTTTGCTCCAAAATAAGGGAAATTTCTGCCTTTTTGTCCTAAAATAAAAAAAAATTTCTGCAATTTTGTTCCAAAATAAAAGAAATTTCTGCCTTTTTGTCCCAAAATAAGAAAATTTCTGCTTTTTTTTCTGAAATAAGTGAAATTTCTGCAATTTTGCCCCAAAATAAGTGAAATTGCTGCAATTTTGCCCGAAAATAAAGGAATTTTCTGGAATTTTGCCCCAAAATAAGTGGAATTTCTGACTTTTGCCCCAAAATAAGGAGAATTTCTGTCTTTTTGCCCTAACATATAGGAAATTTCTGCCTTTTGCACCACAATTAGCGGAATTTCTGCAATTTTGCTCCAAAATACGGGGAATTTCTGCTTTTTAGCCCAAAATAAGTGGAATGTATACCTTTTGCCACAAAAAAAGAGAAATTTCTTCATTTTTGCTCCAAAATAAGGGGGAATTTCTGCTTTTTTGCCTATAAATAAGTGGAATTTCTGTCTTTTTCCCCCAAAACAAAGGGAATTTCTGTCTTTTTTGGCGCAAAATAAGGGAAATTTCTGAATTATTACCCTGAAATAAGTTAAATTTCTGCAATTTTTCCTCAAAATAAGGGAAATTTCTGCCTTTTTGCCCTCAAATAGGAGTAATTTCAGCCTTTTTACCTCAAAATAATAGGAATTTCTGCATTTTTGCCCCAAAATACAAGGAATTTCTGCTTTTTGCCCGAAAATAATAAGAATGCATACTTTTTTGCCATAAAAAAGGGAAATTTCTTCACTTTTGCTCCAAAATAAGGGGAATTTCTGCTTTTATGCCTCTAAATAAGTGGAATTTCTGTCTTTTTCCCCCAAAACAAAGGGAATATCTGTCTTTTTTGCCCCAAAATAAGGAAAATTTCTGTCTTATTACCCTGAAATAAGTGAAATTTCTGCAATTTTGCCTCAAAATAAGTGAAATTATTGGAATTTTGCCCCAAAATATGTGGAATTTCTGAGTTTTGACCCAAAATAAGGAGAATTTCTGTCTTTTTGCCCCAACATATATGGAATTTCTGCCTTTTTGCCCCACAATTAGAAGAATTTCTGTAATTTTGCTCCAAAATACAGAGAATTTCTGCCTTTTTGCCCGAAAATAAGAAGAATGCATACCTTTTTCCCATAAAAAGGGAAATTTCTTTATTTTTGCTCCAAAATAAGGGGAATTTCTGCTTTTTTGCCTCTAAATTAGTGGAATTTCTGTCTTTTTCCCACAAAACAAAGGGAATTTCTGTCTTTTTTGCCCCAAAATAAGGAAAATTTCTGACTTATTACCCTGAAGTAAGTGAAATTTCTGAAATTTTGCCCCAAAATAATGGAAATTTCTGCCTTTTGGCACCCAAATATGAAGAATTTCAGCCTTTTTACCTCAAAATAATAGGAATTTCTGTATTTTTGCCACAAACGATTAAGAATTTCTGCCTTTTTGCCCCAAAATAAGGAAAATTTCTGACTTTTTGCCCTGAAATAAGTTGAATTTCTAAATTTTTTCCCCAAAATAATGGAAATGTCTGCTTTTTGCCCCAAAATAAGGGGAATTTCTTACTTTTTGCCCCCAAATAAGGGGAATTTCAGCCTTTTTACCTCAAAAAAAGGAGAATTTCTGCATTTTTGACCCAAAATATGTGAAATTTCTGCCTTTTTGCACAAAATAAGAAAAATTTCTGCTATTTTGTACCATAATAAAAGAAATTTCTGCTTCTTTGCCCTGAAATAATTGAAATTTCTGCAATTTTGCCCCAAAATGAGTGAAATTTCTGCAATTTTGCCCCAAAATAAGGGAAATTTCTGGAATTTTCCCCCAAAATAAGTGGAATTTCTGTGTTTTGCCCCAAAATAAGGAGAATTTCTGTCTTTTTGCCCCAACATATAGGGAATTTCTGCCTATTTGCCCCACAATTAGGGGAATTTCTGCAATTTTGCTCCAAAATATGGGGAATTTCTGCCTTTTTGCCCGAAAATAAGAAGAATGCATACCTTTTTGCCATAAAAAGGAAATTTCTGCAATTTTGCTCCAAAATAAGGGGAATTTCTGCTTTTTTGTCTCTAAATAAGTGGAATTTCTGTCTTTTCCCCCCAAAACAAAGGGAATTTCTGTCTTTTTTGCCCCAAAATAAGGAAAATTTCTGACTTATTACCCTGAAATAAGTGAAATTTCTGCAATTTTGCCCAAAAATAAGGGGAAATTTCTGCCTTTTGCCCTCAAATAAATAAAATTTCAGCCTTATTATCTCTAAATATGGGGAATTTTTGCTTTTTTGCCTTCCAATAAGTGGAATTTCTTTCCTTTTCCCCCAAAACAAAAAGAATTTCTGTCTTTTTATTCCTAAAATAAGGAAAATTTCTGACTTATTACACTGAAATAAGTGAAATTTCTGCAATTTTGCCCCAAAATAAGGGAAATTTCTGCCTTTTTGCCCCCAAATACGGGGATCTTCAGCCTTTTTTCCTCAAAATAAGGGGAATTTCTGCATTTTTTCCCCAAAATATGGGAAATTTCTGCCTTTTTGCCCCAAAATAAGAAAATTTCTGCTTTTTTCAATGAAATGAGTGAAATTTCTGCAATTTTGCCCCAAAATAAGTGAAATTTGCAATTTTGCCCCAAAATAAGGGAAATTTCTGGAATTTTGCCCCAAAATAAGTGGAATTTCTGAGTTTTGCCCCAAAATAAGGAGAATTTCTGTCTTTTTGCCCCAACATATAGAGAATTTTGCCTTTTTGCTTCACAATTAGGGGAATTTCTGCAATTTTGCTCCAAAATACGGGGAACTTCTGCCTTTTTGCCCGAAAATAAGAAGAATGCATACCTTTTTGTCATAAAAAAGGAAAATTTCTGCAATTTTGCTCCAATATAAGGGTAATTTCTGCTTTTTTGCCTCTAAATAAGTGGAATTTCTGTCTTTTTCCCCCAAAACAAAGGGAATTTCTGTCTTTTTTGCCCCAAAACAAGGAAAATTTCTGACTTATTACCCTGAAGTTAGTGAAGTTTCTGCAATTTTGCCCCAAAATAAGGGAAATTTCTGCCTTTTTGCCCCCAAATAAGGGGAATTTCAGCCTTTTTACCTCAAAATAAGGGGAATTTCTGCATTCTTGCCACAAAATATTGGGAATTTCTTCCTTTATGCCCCAAAATAAGGAAAATTTCTGACTTTTTGCACTGAAATAAGTTAAATTTCTAAAATTTTTCCCCAAAATAATGGAAATGTATGCTTTTTGCCCCAAAATATTGGGAATTTCTTACTTTTTGCACCCAAATAATGGGAATTTCAGCCTTTTTACCTCAAAATAAGGGAAATTTCTGCATTCTTGCCCCAAAATATGGGAAATTTCTGCCTTTTGCCCAAAATAAGAAAAATTCTGCTTTTTTTCCATGAAATAAGTGAAATTTCTGCAATTTTGCCCCAAAATAAGTGAAATTTCTGCAATTTTGCCCCAAAATAAGGGAAATTTCTGGAATTTTGCCCCAAAATAAGTGGAATTTCTGAGTTTTGCCTCAAAATAAGGAGAATTTCTGTATTTTTTCCCCAACATATAGGGAATTTCTGCCTTTTTGCCCCACAATTAGGGGAATTTCTGTAATTTTGCTCCAAA
The DNA here is from genome assembly GCF_963924665.1 of Micromys minutus. Classification (NCBI taxonomy): domain Eukaryota; kingdom Metazoa; phylum Chordata; class Mammalia; order Rodentia; family Muridae; genus Micromys; species Micromys minutus. The sequence goes on along the minus strand of NW_027667394.1, from coordinate 21,373 downwards.
ATACGGGGAATTTCTGCCTTTTTGCCCGAAAATAAGAAGAATGCATACCTTTTTGCCATAAAAAGGGAAATTTCTTCATTTTTGCTCCAAAATAAGGGGAATTTCTCCTTTTTTGCCTCTAAATTAGTGGAATTTCTGACTTTTTCCCCCAAAACAAAGGGAATTTCTGTCTTTTTTGCCCCAAAATAAGGAAAATTTCTGACTTATTACCCTGAAATAAGTGAAATTTCTGCAATTTTGCCCCGAAATAAGGGGAAATTTCCGCCTTTTGCCCCCAAATAAGGAAAATTTCAGCCTTATTACCTCTAAATATGGGGAATTTCTGCTTTTTTGCCTCCCAATAAGTGGAATTTCTTTCCTTTTCCCCCAAAACAAAAAGAATTTCTGTCTTTTTATTCCCAAAATAAGGAAAATTTCTGACTTATTACACTGAAATATGTGAAATTTCTGCAATTTTGCCCCAAAATAAGGGAAATTTCTGCCTTTTTGCCCCCAAATACGGGGAACTTCAGCCTTTTTACCTCAAAATAAGGGGAATTTCTGCATTTTTTCCCCAAAATATGGGAAATTTCTGCCTCTTTGCCCCAAAATAAGAAAATTTCTGCTTTTTTCCATGAAATAAGTGAAATTTCTGCAATTTTGCCCCCAAATAAGTGAAATTTCTGCAATTTTGCGCCAAAATAAAGGAAATTTCTGGAATTTTGCCCCAAAATAAGTGGAATTTCTGAGTTTTGCCCCAAAATGAGGAGAATTTCTGTCTTTTTGACCCAATATATAGGGAATTTCTGCCTTTTTGCTTCACAATTACAGGAATTTCTGCAATTTTGATCCAAAATACGGGGAATTTCTGACTTTTTGCCTAAAAATAAGAAGAATGCATACATTTTTGCCATAAAAAAGGAAAATTTCTGCAATTTTGCTCCAATATAAGGGGAATTTCTGCTTTTTTGCCTCTAAATAAGTGGAATTTCTGTATTTTCCCTCCAAAACAAAGGGAATTACTGTCTTTTTTGCCCCAAAACAAGGAAAATTTCTGACTTATTACCCTGAAGTAAGTGAAGTTTCTGCAATTTTGCCACAAAATAAGGGAAATTTCTGCCTTTTTGCCCCCAAATAAGGGGAATTTCAGCCTTTTTACCTCAAAATAAGGGGAATTTCTGCATTCTTGCCACAAAATATTGGGAATTTCTGCCTTTTTGCCCCAAAATAAAGAAAATTTCGGACTTTTTGCACTGAAATAAGTTAAATTTCTAAAATTTTTCCCCAAAATAAGGTAAATGTCTGCTTTTTGCCCCAAAATAATGGGAATTTCTTACTTTTTACCCCCAAATAATGGGAATTTAAGCATTTTTACCTCAAAATAAGGGGAATTTCTTCATTCTTGCCCCAAAATATGGGAAATTTCTGCCTTTTTGCCCAAAATAAGAAAAATTCTGCTTTTTTCCATGAAATAAGTGAAATTTCTGCAATTTTACCCCAAAATAAGTGAAATTAATGGAATTTTGCCCCAAAATAAGGAAAATTTCTGGAATTTTGCCCCAAAATAAGTGGAATTTCTGAGTTTTGCCTCAAAATAAGGAGAATTTCTGCCTTTTTGCCCAAACATGTAGGGAATTTCTGCCTTTTTTGCCCCACAATTAGGGGAATTTCTGCAATTTTGCTCCAAAATACGGGGAATTTCTGCCTTTTTGCCCGAAAATAAGAAGAATGCCTACCTTATTGCCATAAAAGAGAAATTTCTTCATTTTTGCTCCAAAATAAGGGGAATTTCTGCTTTATTGCCTCTAAATTAGTGGAATTTCTGTCTTTTTCCCCCAAAACAAAGGGAATTTCTGTCTTTTTTGCCCCAAAATAAGGAAAATTTCTGACTTATTACCCTGAAATAAGTGAAATTTCTGCAATTTTGCCCCCAAATAAGGAAAATTTCAGCCTTATTACCTCTAAATATGGGGAATTTCTGCTTTTTTGCCTCCCAATAAGTGGAATTTCTTTCCTTTTCCCCCAAAACAAAAAGAATTTCTGTCTTTTTATTCCCAAAATAAGGAAATTTCTGCCTTATTACACTGAAATAAGTGAAATTTCTGCAATTTTGCCCCAAAATAAGGGAAATTATTGCAATTTTGCCCCAAAATAAGGGAAATTTCTGGAATTTTGCATCAAAATAAGTGGAATTTCTGAGTTTTGCCCCAAAATAAGGAGAATTTTTGTCTTTTTGCCCCAACATATAAAGAATTTCTGCTTTTTTGCCCAACAATTAGGGGAATTTTTGCAATTTTGCTCCAAAATACGGGGAATTTCTGCCTTTTTGTACGAAAATAAGAAGAATGCATACATTTTTGCCATATAAAAAGGAAATTTCTTCATTTTTGCTCCAAAATAAGGGGAATTTCTGCTTTTTTGTCTTTAAATAAGTGGAATTTCTGTCTTTTTCCCCAAAAACAAAGGGAATTTCTGTCTTTTTTGCCCCAAAATAAGGAAAATTTCTGACTTATTACCCTGAAGTAAGTGAAATTTCTGCAATTTTGCTCCAAAATAAGGGAAATTTTTGCCTTTTTGCTCCCAAATAAGGGGAATTTCAGCCCTTTTACCTCAAAATAAGGGGAATTTCTGCATTCTTGCCACAAAATATTGGGAATTTCTGCCTTTTTGCCCTAAAAAAAGGAAAATTACTGACGTTTTGCCCTGAAATAAGTTAAATTTCTAAAATTTTCCACAAAATAAGGGAAATGTCTGCTTTTTGCCCCCAAATAATGCGAATTTTTTACTTTTTGCCCCCAAATAAGGGGAATTTCAGCCTTTTTACCTCAAAATAAGGGGAATTTCTGCATTTTTGCCCCAAAATAAGAGAAAATTCTGTCTTTTTGCCACAAAATAAGAAAATTTCTCAATTTTTCCCCTGAAATAAGTGAAATTTCTGCAATTTTGCCCCAAAATAAGGGAAATTTCTGGAATTTTGCCCCAAAATAAGTGGAATTTCTGAGTTTTGACCCAAAATGAGGAGAATTTCTGTCTTTTTGCCCCATCATATAGGAAATTTCTGCTTTTTTGCCTAACAATTAGGGGAATTTCTGCAATTTTGCTCCAAAATACAGGGAATTACTGCTTTTTTGTACGAAAATAAGAAGAATGCATACCTTTTTGCCATAAAAAAGGGAAATTTCGTCATTTTTGCTCCAAAATAAGGGGAATTTCTGCTTTTTTTCCTCTAAATAAGTGGAATTTCTGTCTTTTTCTCCCAAAACAAAGGGAATTTCTGTCTTTTTTGCTCCAAAATATAAACAATCTCTGACTTATTACCCTGAAATAAGTGAAATTTCTGCAATTTTGCCCCAAAATAAGGGAAATTTCTGCCTTTTTGCCCCCAAATACGGGGAATTTCAGACTTTTTATTTCAAAATAAGGGAATTTCTGCATTTTTGCACCAAAATATTGGAAATTTCTGCCTTTTTGCCCCAAATTAAGAAAATTTCTCCTTTTTCCATGAAATAAGTGAAATTTCTGCAATTTTTCCCCAAAATTAATGAAATTTCTGCAATTTTGCCCCCAAATACGGAAATTTCTGGAATTTTGCCCCAAAATAAGTGGAATTTCTGAGTTTTGCCTCAAAATAAGAGAATTTCTGCCTTTTTGCACCAACATATAGGGAATTTCTGCCTTTTTGCACCACAATTAGGGGAATTTCTGCAATTTTGCTCCAAAATATGGGGAATTTCTGCCTTTTTGCCTCTAAATTAGTGGAATTTCTGTCTTTTTCCCCCAAAACTAAGGGAATTTCTGTCTTTTTTGCTCCAAAATAAGGAAAATTTCTGACTTATTACCCTGAAATAAGTGAAATTTCTGCAATTTTGTCCCAAAATATTGGGAAATTTCTGCCTTTTGCCCCCAAATAAGGAAAATTTCAGCCTTATTACCTCTAATTATGGGGAATTTCTGCTTTTTTGCCTCCCAATAAGTGGAATTTCTTTCCTTTTCCCCCAAAACAAAAAGAATTTCTGTCTTTTTATTCCCAAAATAAGGAAATTTCTGCCTTATTACACTGAAATTAGTGAAATTTCTGCAATTTTGCCCCAAAATAAGGGAAATTTCTGCCTTTTTGCCCCCAAATACGGGGAACTTCAGCCTTTTTTCCTCGAAATAAGGGGAATTTCTGCATTTTTTCCCCAAAATATGGGAAATTTCTTCCTTTTTGCCCTAAAATAAGAAAATTTCTGCTTTTTTCCATGAAATAAGTGAAATTTCTGCAATTTTGCCCCAAAATAAGTGAAATTTCTGCAATTTTGCGCCAAAATAAGGGAAATTTCTGGAATTTTGCCCCAAAATAAGTGGAATTTCTGAGTTTTGCCCCAAAATAAGGAGAATTTTTGTCTTTTTGCCCCAACATATAGGAAATTTCTGCCTTTTGACTTCACAATTAGGGGAATTTCTGCAATTTTGCCTCAAAAATACGAGGAATTTCTGACTTTTTGCCTAAAAATAAGAAGAATGCATACATTTTTGCCATAAAAAAGGAAAATTTCTGCAATTTTGCTCCAATAAAAGGGGAATTTCTGCTTTTTTGCCTCTAAATAAGTGGAATTTCTGTCTTTATCTCCCAAAACAAAGGGAATTTCTGTCTTTTTTGGCCCAAAACAAGGAAAATTTCTGACTTATTACCCTGAAGTAAGTGAAGTTTCTGCAATTTTGCCCCAAAATAAGGGAAATTTCTGCATTTTTGCCCCCAAATAAGGGGAATTTCAGCCTTTTTACCTCAAAATAAGGAAAATTTCTGCATTATTGCCACAAAATATTGGGAATTTCTGACTTTTTGCCCCAAAATAAGGAAAATTTCTGACTTTTTGCACTGAAATAAGTTAAATTTCTAAAATTTTTCCCCAAAATAAGGGAAATGTCTCATTTTTGCCCAAAAATAATGGGAATTTCTTACATTTTGCCCCCAAATAATGGGAATTTCTGTCTTTTTACCTCAAAATAAGGGGAATTTCTGCATTCTTGCCGCAAAATATGGGAAATTTCTGCCTTTTTGACCAAAATAAGAAAAATTCTGCTTTTTTCCATGAAATAAGTGAAATTCCTGCAATTTTGCCCCAAAATAAGTGAAATTTCTGCAATTTTGCCCCAAAATAAGGGAAATTTCTGGAATTTTGCCCCAAAATAAGTGGAATTTCTGAGTTTTGCCTCAAAATAAGGAAAATTTCTGTATTTTTACCCCAACATATAGGGAATTTCTGCCTTTTTGCCCCACAATTAGGGGAATTTCTGTAATTTTGCTCCAAAATACGGGGAATTTCTGCCTTTTTGCCCGAAAATAAGAAGAATGCATACCTTTTTGCCATAAAAAGGGAAATTTCTTCATTTTTGCTCCAAAATAAGGGGAATTTCTTCTTTTTTGCCTCTAAATTAGTGGAATTTCTGTCTTTTTCCCCCAAAACAAAAGGAATTTCTGTCTTTTTTGCCCCAAAATAAGGAAAATTTCTGACTTATTTCCCTGAAATAAGTGAAATTTCTGCAATTTTGCCCCAAAATAAGGGGAAATTTCTGCCTTTTGCCCCCAAATAAGGAAAATTTCAGCCTTATTACCTCTAAATATGGGGAATTTCTGCTTTTTTGCCTCCCAATAAGTGGCATTTCTTTCCTTTTCCCCCAAAACAAAAAGAATTTCTGTCTTTTTATTCCCAAAATAAGGAAAATTTCTGACTTATTACACTGAAATATGTGAAATTTCTGCAATTTTGCCCCAAAATAAGGGAAATTTCTGCCTTTTTGCCCCCAAATACAGGGAACTTCAGCCTTTTTACCTCAAAATAAGGGGAATTTCTGCATTTTTTCCCCAAAATATGGGAAATTTCTGCCTTTTTGCCCCAAAATAAGAAAATTTCTGCTTTTTTCCATGAAATAAGTGAAATTTCTGCAATTTTGCCCCAAAATAAGTGAAATTTCTGCAATTTTGCGCCAAAATAAGGGAAATTTTTGGAATTTTGCCCCAAAATAATTGGAATTTCTGAGTTTTGCCCCAAAATAAGGAGAATTTCTGTCTTTTTGCCCCAACATATAGGGAATTTCTGCCTTTTTGCTTCACAATTAGGGGAATTTCTGCAATTTTGCTCCAAAATACGGGGAATTTCTGCCTTTTTGCCCGAAAATAAGAAGAATGCATACATTTTTGCCATAAAAAAGGAAAATTTCTGCAATTTTGCTCCAATATAAGGGGAATTTCTGCTTTTTTGCCTCTAAATAAGTGGAATTTCTGTCTTTTTCCCCCAAAACAAAGGGAATTTCTGTCTTTTTTGCCCCAAAACAAGGAAAATTTCTGACTTATTACCCTGAAGTAAGTGAAGTTTCTGCAATTTTGCCCCAAAATAAGGGAAATTTCTGCCTTTTTGCCCCCAAATAAGGAGAATTTCAGCCTTTTTACCTCAAAATAAGGGGAATTTCTGCATTCTAGCCACAAAATATTGGGAATTTCTGCCTTTTTGCCCCAAAATAAGGAAAATTTCTGACTTTTTGCACTGAAATTAGTTAAATTTCTAAAATTTTTTCCCCAAAATAAGGGAAATGTCTGCTTTTTGCCCCAAAATAATGGGAATTTCTTACTTTTTGCCCCCAAATAATGGGAATTTCAGCCTTTTTACCTCAAAATAAGGGGAATTTCTGCATTCTTGCCCCAAAATATGAAAAATTTCTGCCTTTTTGCCCAAAATAAAAAAAATTCTGCTTTTTTTTCCATGAAATAAATGAAATTTCTGCAATTTTGCCCCAAAATAACTGAAATTTCTGCAATTTTGCCCCAAAATAAGGGAAATTTCTGGAATTTTGCCCCAAAATAAGTGGAATTTCTGAGTTTTGCCTCAAAATAAGGAGAATTTCTGTATTTTTGCCCCAACATATAGGGAATTTCTGCCTTTTTGCCCCACAATTAGGGGAATTTCTGTAATTTTGCTCCAAAATACGAGGAATTTCTGCCTTTCTTTCCCGAAAATAAGAAGAATGCATACCTTTTGCCATAAAAAGGGAAATTTCTTCATTTTTGCTCCAAAATAAGGGGAATTTCTGCATTTTTGCCCCAAAATATGGGAAATTTCTGACTTTTTGCCCCAAAATAAAAAAATTTCTCCTTTTTCTCCTGAAATAAGTGAAATTTCTGCAATTTTGCCCCAAAATAAGGGAAATTTCTGGAATTTTGCCCCAAAATAAGTGTAATTTCTGAGTTTTGACCCAAAATGAGGAGAATTTCTGTCTTTTTGCCCCAACATATAGGGAATTTCTAATTTTTGGCCTAACAATTAGAGGAATTTCTGCAATTTTGCTTCAAAATACAGGGAATTTCTGCCTTTTTGTACGAAAAAAGAAGAATGCATACCTTTTTGCCATAAAAAAGGGAAATTTCTTCATTTTTGCTCCAAATTAAGGGGAATTTCTGCTTTTTTTCCTCTAAATAAGTGGAATTTCTGTCTTTTTCCCCAAGACAAAGGGAATTTCTGTCCTTTTTGCTCCAAAATAAAAACAATTTCTGACTTATTACCCTGAAATAAGTGAAATTTCTGCAATTTTGCCCCAAAATAAGGGAAATTTCTGGAATTTTGCCCCAAAATAAGTGGAATTTCTGAGTTTTGCCTCAAAATAAGGAAAATTTCTGTATTTTTACCCCAACATATAGGGAATTTCTGCCTTTTTGCCCCACAATTAGGGGAATTTCTGTAATTTTGCTCCAAAATACGGGGAATTTCTGCCTTTTTGCCCGAAAATAAGAAGAATGCATACCTTTTTGCCATAAAAAGGGAAATTTCTTCATTTTTGCTCCAAAATAAGGGGAATTTCTGCTTTTTTGCCTCTAAATTAGTGGAATTTCTGTCTTTTTCCCCCAAAACAAAAGGAATTTCTGTCTTTTTTGCCCCAAAATAAGGAAAATTTCTGACTTATTACCCTGAAATAAGTGAAATTTCTGCAATTTTGCCCCAAAATAAGGGGAAATTTCTGCCTTTTGCCCCCAAATAAGGAAAATTTCAGCCTTATTACCTCTAATTATGGGGAATTTCTGCTTTTTTGCCTCCCAATAAGTGGAATTTCTTTCCTTTTCCCCCAAAACAAAAAGAATTTCTGTCTTTTTATTCCCAAAATAAGGAAAATTTCTGACTTATTACACTGAAATATGTGAAATTTCTGCAATTTTGCCCCAAAATAAGGGAAATTTCTGCCTTTTTGCCCCCAAATACGGGGAACTTCAGCCTTTTTACCTCAAAATAAGGGGAATTTCTGCATTTTTCCCCAAAATATGGGAAATTTCTGCCTTTTTGCCCCAAAATAAGAAAATTTCTGCTTTTTTCCATGAAATAAGTGAAATTTCTGCAATTTTGCCCCAAAATAAGTGAAATTTCTGCAATTTTGCGCCATATTAAGGGAAATTTTTGGAATTTTGCCCCAAAATAATTGGAATTTCTGAGTTTTGCCCCAAAATCAGGAGAATTTCTGTCTTTTTGCCCCAACATATAGGGAATTTCTGCATTTTTGCTTCACAATTAGGGGAATTTCTGCAATTTTGCTCCAAAATACGGGGAATTTCTGCCTTTTTGCCCGAAAATAAGAAGAATGCATACATTTTTGCCATAAAAAAGGAAAATTTCTGCAATTTTGCTCCAATATAAGGGGAATTTCTGCTTTTTTGCCTCTAAATAAGTGGAATTTCTGTCTTTTTCCCCCAAAACAAAGGGAATTTCTGTCTTTTTTGCCCCAAAACAAGGAAAATTTCTGACTTATTACCCTGAAGTAAGTGAAGTTTCTGCAATTTTGCCCCAAAATAAGGGAAATTTCTGCCTTTTTGCCCCCAAATAAGGAGAATTTCAGCCTTTTTACCTCAAAATAAGGGGAATTTCTGCATTCTTGCCACAAAATATTGGGAATTTCTGCCTTTTTGCCCCAAAATAAGGAAAATTTCTGACTTTTTGCACTGAAATTAGTTAAATTTCTAAAATTTTTTCCCCAAAATAAGGGAAATGTCTGCTTTTTGCCCCAAAATAATGGGAATTTCTTACTTTTTGCCCCCAAATAATGGGAATTTCAGCCTTTTTACCTCAAAATAAGGGGAATTTCTGAATTCTTGCCCAAAAATATGAAAAATTTCTGCCTTTTTGCCCAAAATAAGAAAAATTCTGCTTTTTTTCCATGAAATAAATGAAATTTCTGCAATTTTGCCCCAAAATAACTGAAATTTCTGCAATTTTGCCCCAAAATAAGGGAAATTTCTGGAATTTTGCCCCAAAATAAGTGGAATTTCTGAGTTTTGACCCAAAATGAGGAGAATTTCTGTCTTTTTGCCCCATCATATAGGAAATTTCTGCTTTTTTGCCTAACAATTAGGGGAATTTCTGCAATTTTGCTCCAAAATACAGGGAATTACTGCTTTTTTGTACGAAAATAAGAAGAATGCATACCTTTTTGCCATAAAAAAGGGAAATTTCGTCATTTTTGCTCCAAAATAAGGGGAATTTCTGCTTTTTTTCCTCTAAATAAGTGGAATTTCTGTCTTTTTCTCCCAAAACAAAGGGAATTTCTGTCTTTTTTGCTCCAAAATATAAACAATCTCTGACTTATTACCCTGAAATAAGTGAAATTTCTGCAATTTTGCCCCAAAATAAGGGAAATTTCTGCCTTTTTGCCCCCAAATACGGGGAATTTCAGACTTTTTATTTCAAAATAAGGGAATTTCTGCATTTTTGCACCAAAATATTGGAAATTTCTGCCTTTTTGCCCCAAATTAAGAAAATTTCTCCTTTTTCCATGAAATAAGTGAAATTTCTGCAATTTTTCCCCAAAATTAATGAAATTTCTGCAATTTTGCCCCCAAATACGGAAATTTCTGGAATTTTGCCCCAAAATAAGTGGAATTTCTGAGTTTTGCCTCAAAATAAGAAGAATTTCTGCCTTTTTGCCCCAACATATAGGGAATTGCTGCCTTTTTGCCCCACAATTAGGGGAATTTCTGCAATTTTGCTCCAAAATATGGGGAATTTCTGCCTTTTTGCCTCTAAATTAGTGGAATTTCTGTCTTTTTCCCCGAAAACTAAGGGAATTTCTGTCTTTTTTGCTCCAAAATAAGGAAAATTTCTGACTTATTACCCTGAAATAAGTGAAATTTCTGCAAGTTTGTCCCAAAATAAGGGGAAATTTCTGCCTTTTGTCCCCAAATAAGGAAAATTTCAGCCTCATTACCTCTAAATATGGGGAATTTCTGCTTTTTTGCCTCCCAATAAGTGGAATTTCTTTCCTTTTCCCCCAAAACAAAAAGAATTTCTGTCTTTTTATTCCCAAAATAAGGAAATTTCTGCCTTATTACACTGAAATAAGTGAAATTTCTGCAATTTTGCCCCAAAATAAGGGAAATTTCTGCCTTTTTGCCCCCAAATACGGGGAACTTCAGCCTTTTTTCCTCGAAATAAGGGGAATTTCTGCATTTTTTCCCCAAAATATGGGAAATTTCTTCCTTTTTGCCCTAAAATAAGAAAATTTCTGCTTTTTTCCATGAAATAAGTGAAATTTCTGCAATTTTGCCCCAAAATAAGTGAAATTTCTGCAATTTTGCGCCAAAATAAGGGAAATTTCTGGAATTTTGCCCCAAAATAAGTGGAATTTCTGAGTTTTGCCCCAAAATAAGGAGAATTTCTGTCTTTTTGCCCCAAAATATAGGGAATTTCTGCCTTTTGACTTCACAATTAGGGGAATTTCTGCAATTTTGCCTCAAAAATACGAGGAATTTCTGACTTTTTGCCTAAAAATAAGAAGAATGCATACATTTTTGCCATAAAAAAGGAAAATTTCTGCAATTTTGCTCCAATATAAGGGGAATTTCTGCTTTTTTGCCTCTAAATAAGTGGAATTTCTGTCTTTTTCCCCCAAAACAAAGGGAATTTCTGTCTTTTTTGCCCCAAAACAAGGAAAATTTCTGACTTATTACCCTGAAGTAAGTGAAGTTTCTGCAATTTTGCCCCAAAATAAGGGAAATTTCTGCATTTTTGCCCCCAAATAAGGGGAATTTCAGCCTTTTTACCTCAAAATAAGGGGAATTTCTGCATTCTTGCCCCAAAATATGAAAAATTTCTGCCTTTTTGCCCAAAATAAAAAAAATTCTGCTTTTTTTCCATGAAATAAATGAAATTTCTGCAATTTTGCCCCAAAATAACTGAAATTTCTGCAATTGTGCCCCAAAATAAGGGAAATTTCTGGAATTTTGCCCCAAAATAAGTGGAATTTCTGAGTTTTGCCTCAAAATAAGGAGAATTTCTGTATTTTTGCCCCAACATATAGGGAATTTCTGCCTTTTTGCCCCACAATTAGGGGAATTTCTGTAATTTTGCTCCAAAATACGAGGAATTTCTGCCTTTCTTTCCCGAAAATAAGAAGAATGCATACCTTTTGCCATAAAAAGGGACATTTCTTCATTTTTGCTCCAAAATAAGGGGAATTTCTGCATTTTTGCCCCAAAATATGGGAAATTTCTGACTTTTTGCCCCAAAATAAAAAAATTTCTCCTTTTTCTCCTGAAATAAGTGAAATTTCTGCAATTTTGCCCCAAAATAAGGGAAATTTCTGGAATTTTGCCCCAAAATAAGTGTAATTTCTGAGTTTTGACCCAAAATGAGGAGAATTTCTGTCTTTTTGCCCCAACATATAGGGAATTTCTAATTTTTGGCCTAACAATTAGAGGAATTTCTGCAATTTTGCTTCAAAATACAGGGAATTTCTGCCTTTTTGTACGAAAAAAGAAGAATGCATACCTTTTTGCCATAAAAAGGGGAAATTTCTTCATTTTTGCTCCAAATTAAGGGGAATTTCTGCTTTTTTTCCTCTAAATAAGTGGAATTTCTGTCTTTTTCCCCCAAGACAAAGGGAATTTCTGTCCTTTTTGCTCCAAAATAAAAACAATTTCTGACTTATTACCCTGAAATAAGTGAAATTTCTGCAATTTTGCCCCAAAATAAGGGAAATTTCTGGAATTTTGCCCCAAAATAAGTGGAATTTCTGAGTTTTGCCTCAAAATAAGGAAAATTTCTGTATTTTTACCCCAACATATAGGGAATTTCTGCCTTTTTGCCCCACAATTAGGGGAATTTCTGTAATTTTGCTCCAAAATACGGGGAATTTCTGCCTTTTTGCCCGAAAATAAGAAGAATGCATACCTTTTTGCCATAAAAAGGGAAATTTCTTCATTTTTGCTCCAAAATAAAGGGAATTTCTGCTTTTTTGCCTCTAAATTAGTGGAATTTCTGTCTTTTTCCCCCAAAACAAAAGGAATTTCTGTCTTTTTTGCCCCAAAATAAGGAAAATTTCTGACTTATTACCCTGAAATAAGTGAAATTTCTGCAATTTTGCCCCAAAATAAGGGGAAATTTCTGCCTTTTGCCCCCAAATAAGGAAAATTTCAGCCTTATTACCTCTAATTATGGGGAATTTCTGCTTTTTTGCCTCCCAATAAGTGGCATTTCTTTCCTTTTCCCCCAAAACAAAAAGAATTTCTGTCTTTTTATTCCCAAAATAAGGAAAATTTCTGACTTATTACACTGAAATATGTGAAATTTCTGCAATTTTGCCCCAAAATAAGGGAAATTTCTGCCTTTTTGCCCCCAAATACGGGGAACTTCAGCCTTTTTACCTCAAAATAAGGGGAATTTCTGCATTTTTCCCCAAAATATGGGAAATTTCTGCCTTTTTGCCCCAAAATAAGAAAATTTCTGCTTTTTTCCATGAAATAAGTGAAATTTCTGCAATTTTGCCCCAAAATAAGTGAAATTTCTGCAATTTTGCGCCATATTAAGGGAAATTTTTGGAATTTTGCCCCAAAATAATTGGAATTTCTGAGTTTTGCCCCAAAATCAGGAGAATTTCTGTCTTTTTGCCCCAACATATAGGGAATTTCTGCATTTTTGCTTCACAATTAGGGGAATTTCTGCAATTTTGCTCCAAAATACGGGGAATTTCTGCCTTTTTGCCCGAAAATAAGAAGAATGCATACATTTTTGCCATAAAAAAGGAAAATTTCTGCAATTTTGCTCCAATATAAGGGGAATTTCTGCTTTTTTGCCTCTAAATAAGTGGAATTTCTGTCTTTTTCCCCCAAAACAAAGGGAATTTCTGTCTTTTTTGCCCCAAAACAAGGAAAATTTCTGACTTATTACCCTGAAGTAAGTGAAGTTTCTGCAATTTTGCCCCAAAATAAGGGAAATTTCTGCCTTTTTGCCCCCAAATAAGGAGAATTTCAGCCTTTTTACCTCAAAATAAGGGGAATTTCTGCATTCTTGCCACAAAATATTGGGAATTTCTGCCTTTTTGCCCCAAAATAAGGAAAATTTCTGACTTTTTGCACTGAAATTAGTTAAATTTCTAAAATTTTTTCCCCAAAATAAGGGAAATGTCTGCTTTTTGCCCCAAAATAATGGGAATTTCTTACTTTTTGCCCCCAAATAATGGGAATTTCAGCCTTTTTACCTCAAAATAAGGGGAATTTCTGCATTCTTGCCCAAAAATATGAAAAATTTCTGCCTTTTTGCCCAAAATAAGAAAAATTCTGCTTTTTTTCCATGAAATAAATGAAATTTCTGCAATTTTGCCCCAAAATAACTGAAATTTCTGCAATTTTGCCCCAAAATAAGGGAAATTTCTGGAATTTTGCCCCAAAATAAGTGGAATTTCTGAGTTTTGACCCAAAATGAGGAGAATTTCTGTCTTTTTGCCCCATCATATAGGAAATTTCTGCTTTTTTGCCTAACAATTAGGGGAATTTCTGCAATTTTGCTCCAAAATACAGGGAATTACTGCTTTTTTTGTACGAAAATAAGAAGAATGCATAACTTTTTGCCATAAAAAAGGGAAATTTCGTCATTTTTGCTCCAAAATAAGGGGAATTTCTGCTTTTTTTCCTCTAAATAAGTGGAATTTCTGTCTTTTTCTCCCAAAACAAAGGGAATTTCTGTCTTTTTTGCTCCAAAATATAAACAATCTCTGACTTATTACCCTGAAATAAGTGAAATTTCTGCAATTTTGCCCCAAAATAAGGGAAATTTCTGCCTTTTTGCCCCCAAATACGGGGAATTTCAGACTTTTTATTTCAAAATAAGGGAATTTCTGCATTTTTGCACCAAAATATTGGAAATTTCTGCCTTTTTGCCCCAAATTAAGAAAATTTCTCCTTTTTCCATGAAATAAGTGAAATTTCTGCAATTTTTCCCCAAAATTAATGAAATTTCTGCAATTTTGCCCCCAAATACGGAAATTTCTGGAATTTTGCCCCAAAATAAGTGGAATTTCTGAGTTTTGCCTCAAAATAAGAGAATTTCTGCCTTTTTGCACCAACATATATGGAATTTCTGCCTTTTTGCACCACAATTAGGGGAATTTCTGCAATTTTGCTCCAAAATATGGGGAATTTCTGCCTTTTTGCCTCTAAATTAGTGGAATTTCTGTCTTTTTCCCCCAAAACTAAGGGAATTTCTGTCTTTTTTGCTCCAAAATAAGGAAAATTTCTGACTTATTACCCTGAAATAAGTGAAATTTCTGCAATTTTGTCCCAAAATATTGGGAAATTTCTGCCTTTTGCCCCCAAATAAGGAAAATTTCAGCCTTATTACCTCTAATTATGGGGAATTTCTGCTTTTTTGCCTCCCAATAAGTGGAATTTCTTTCCTTTTCCCCCAAAACAAAAAGAATTTCTGTCTTTTTATTACCAAAATAAGGAAATTTCTGCCTTATTACACTGAAATTAGTGAAATTTCTGCAATTTTGCCCCAAAATAAGGGAAATTTCTGCCTTTTTGCCCCCAAATACGGGGAACTTCAGCCTTTTTTCCTCGAAATAAGGGGAATTTCTGCATTTTTTCCCCAAAATATGGGAAATTTCTTCCTTTTTGCCCTAAAATAAGAAAATTTCTGCTTTTTTCCATGAAATAAGTGAAATTTCTGCAATTTTGCCCCAAAATAAGTGAAATTTCTGCAATTTTGCGCCAAAATAAGGGAAATTTCTGGAATTTTGCCCCAAAATAAGTGGAATTTCTGAGTTTTGCCCCAAAATAAGGAGAATTTTTGTCTTTTTGCCCCAACATATAGGAAATTTCTGCCTTTTGACTTCACAATTAGGGGAATTTCTGCAATTTTGCCTCAAAAATACGAGGAATTTCTGACTTTTTGCCTAAAAATAAGAAGAATGCATACATTTTTGCCATAAAAAAGGAAAATTTCTGCAATTTTGCTCCAATAAAAGGGGAATTTCTGCTTTTTTGCCTCTAAATAAGTGGAATTTCTGTCTTTATCTCCCAAAACAAAGGGAATTTCTGTCTTTTTTGGCCCAAAACAAGGAAAATTTCTGACTTATTACCCTGAAGTAAGTGAAGTTTCTGCAATTTTGCCCCAAAATAAGGGAAATTTCTGCATTTTTGCCCCCAAATAAGGGGAATTTCAGCCTTTTTACCTCAAAATAAGGAAAATTTCTGCATTATTGCCACAAAATATTGGGAATTTCTGACTTTTTGCCCCAAAATAAGGAAAATTTCTGACTTTTTGCACTGAAATAAGTTAAATTTCTAAAATTTTTCCCCAAAATAAGGGAAATGTCTCATTTTTGCCCAAAAATAATGGGAATTTCTTACATTTTGCCCCCAAATAATGGGAATTTCTGTCTTTTTACCTCAAAATAAGGGGAATTTCTGCATTCTTGCCGCAAAATATGGGAAATTTCTGCCTTTTTGACCAAAATAAGAAAAATTCTGCTTTTTTCCATGAAATAAGTGAAATTCCTGCAATTTTGCCCCAAAATAAGTGAAATTTCTGCAATTTTGCCCCAAAATAAGGGAAATTTCTGGAATTTTGCCCCAAAATAAGTGGAATTTCTGAGTTTTGCCTCAAAATAAGGAAAATTTCTGTATTTTTACCCCAACATATAGGGAATTTCTGCCTTTTTGCCCCACAATTAGGGGAATTTCTGTAATTTTGCTCCAAAATACGGGGAATTTCTGCCTTTTTGCCCGAAAATAAGAAGAATGCATACCTTTTTGCCATAAAAAGGGAAATTTCTTCATTTTTGCTCCAAAATAAGGGGAATTTCTTCTTTTTTGCCTCTAAATTAGTGGAATTTCTGTCTTTTTCCCCCAAAACAAAAGGAATTTCTGTCTTTTTTGCCCCAAAATAAGGAAAATTTCTGACTTATTTCCCTGAAATAAGTGAAATTTCTGCAATTTTGCCCCAAAATAAGGGGAAATTTCTGCCTTTTGCCCCCAAATAAGGAAAATTTCAGCCTTATTACCTCTAAATATGGGGAATTTCTGCTTTTTTGCCTCCCAATAAGTGGCATTTCTTTCCTTTTCCCCCAAAACAAAAAGAATTTCTGTCTTTTTATTCCCAAAATAAGGAAAATTTCTGACTTATTACACTGAAATATGTGAAATTTCTGCAATTTTGCCCCAAAATAAGGGAAATTTCTGCCTTTTTGCCCCCAAATACGGGGAACTTCAGCCTTTTTACCTCAAAATAAGGGGAATTTCTGCATTTTTTCCCCAAAATATGGGAAATTTCTGCCTTTTTGCCCCAAAATAAGAAAATTTCTGCTTTTTTCCATGAAATAAGTGAAATTTCTGCAATTTTGCCCCAAAATAAGTGAAATTTCTGCAATTTTGCGCCAAAATAAGGGAAATTTTTGGAATTTTGCCCCAAAATAATTGGAATTTCTGAGTTTTGCCCCAAAATAAGGAGAATTTCTGTCTTTTTGCCCCAACATATAGGGAATTTCTGCCTTTTTGCTTCACAATTAGGGGAATTTCTGCAATTTTGCTCCAAAATACGGGGAATTTCTGCCTTTTTGCCCGAAAATAAGAAGAATGCATACATTTTTGCCATAAAAAAGGAAAATTTCTGCAATTTTGCTCCAATATAAGGGGAATTTCTGCTTTTTTGCCTCTAAATAAGTGGAATTTCTGTCTTTTTCCCCCAAAACAAAGGGAATTTCTGTCTTTTTTGCCCCAAAACAAGGAAAATTTCTGACTTATTACCCTGAAGTAAGTGAAGTTTCTGCAATTTTGCCCCAAAATAAGGGAAATTTCTGCCTTTTTGCCCCCAAATAAGGAGAATTTCAGCCTTTTTACCTCAAAATAAGGGGAATTTCTGCATTCTTGCCACAAAATATTGGGAATTTCTGCCTTTTTGCCCCAAAATAAGGAAAATTTCTGACTTTTTGCACTGAAATTAGTTAAATTTCTAAAATTTTTTCCCCAAAATAAGGGAAATGTCTGCTTTTTGCCCCAAAATAATGGGAATTTCTTACTTTTTGCCCCCAAATAATGGGAATTTCAGCCTTTTTACCTCAAAATAAGGGGAATTTCTGCATTCTTGCCCCAAAATATGAAAAATTTCTGCCTTTTTGCCCAAAATAAAAAAAATTCTGCTTTTTTTTCCATGAAATAAATGAAATTTCTGCAATTTTGCCCCAAAATAACTGAAATTTCTGCAATTTTGCCCCAAAATAAGGGAAATTTCTGGAATTTTGCCCCAAAATAAGTGGAATTTCTGAGTTTTGCCTCAAAATAAGGAGAATTTCTGTATTTTTGCCCCAACATATAGGGAATTTCTGCCTTTTTGCCCCACAATTAGGGGAATTTCTGTAATTTTGCTCCAAAATACGAGGAATTTCTGCCTTTCTTTCCCGAAAATAAGAAGAATGCATACCTTTTGCCATAAAAAGGGAAATTTCTTCATTTTTGCTCCAAAATAAGGGGAATTTCTGCATTTTTGCCCCAAAATATGGGAAATTTCTGACTTTTTGCCCCAAAATAAAAAAATTTCTCCTTTTTCTCCTGAAATAAGTGAAATTTCTGCAATTTTGCCCCAAAATAAGGGAAATTTCTGGAATTTTGCCCCAAAATAAGTGTAATTTCTGAGTTTTGACCCAAAATGAGGAGAATTTCTGTCTTTTTGCCCCAACATATAGGGAATTTCTAATTTTTGGCCTAACAATTAGAGGAATTTCTGCAATTTTGCTTCAAAATACAGGGAATTTCTGCCTTTTTGTACGAAAAAAGAAGAATGCATACCTTTTTGCCATAAAAAAGGGAAATTTCTTCATTTTTGCTCCAAATTAAGGGGAATTTCTGCTTTTTTTCCTCTAAATAAGTGGAATTTCTGTCTTTTTCCCCAAGACAAAGGGAATTTCTGTCCTTTTTGCTCCAAAATAAAAACAATTTCTGACTTATTACCCTGAAATAAGTGAAATTTCTGCAATTTTGCCCCAAAATAAGGGAAATTTCTGGAATTTTGCCCCAAAATAAGTGGAATTTCTGAGTTTTGCCTCAAAATAAGGAAAATTTCTGTATTTTTACCCCAACATATAGGGAATTTCTGCCTTTTTGCCCCACAATTAGGGGAATTTCTGTAATTTTGCTCCAAAATACGGGGAATTTCTGCCTTTTTGCCCGAAAATAAGAAGAATGCATACCTTTTTGCCATAAAAAGGGAAATTTCTTCATTTTTGCTCCAAAATAAGGGGAATTTCTGCTTTTTTGCCTCTAAATTAGTGGAATTTCTGTCTTTTTCCCCCAAAACAAAAGGAATTTCTGTCTTTTTTGCCCCAAAATAAGGAAAATTTCTGACTTATTACCCTGAAATAAGTGAAATTTCTGCAATTTTGCCCCAAAATAAGGGGAAATTTCTGCCTTTTGCCCCCAAATAAGGAAAATTTCAGCCTTATTACCTCTAATTATGGGGAATTTCTGCTTTTTTGCCTCCCAATAAGTGGAATTTCTTTCCTTTTCCCCCAAAACAAAAAGAATTTCTGTCTTTTTATTCCCAAAATAAGGAAAATTTCTGACTTATTACACTGAAATATGTGAAATTTCTGCAATTTTGCCCCAAAATAAGGGAAATTTCTGCCTTTTTGCCCCCAAATACGGGGAACTTCAGCCTTTTTACCTCAAAATAAGGGGAATTTCTGCATTTTTCCCCAAAATATGGGAAATTTCTGCCTTTTTGCCCCAAAATAAGAAAATTTCTGCTTTTTTCCATGAAATAAGTGAAATTTCTGCAATTTTGCCCCAAAATAAGTGAAATTTCTGCAATTTTGCGCCATATTAAGGGAAATTTTTGGAATTTTGCCCCAAAATAATTGGAATTTCTGAGTTTTGCCCCAAAATCAGGAGAATTTCTGTCTTTTTGCCCCAACATATAGGGAATTTCTGCATTTTTGCTTCACAATTAGGGGAATTTCTGCAATTTTGCTCCAAAATACGGGGAATTTCTGCCTTTTTGCCCGAAAATAAGAAGAATGCATACATTTTTGCCATAAAAAAGGGAAATTTCTGCAATTTTGCTCCAATATAAGGGGAATTTCTGCTTTTTTGCCTCTAAATAAGTGGAATTTCTGTCTTTTTCCCCCAAAACAAAGGGAATTTCTGTCTTTTTTGCCCCAAAACAAGGAAAATTTCTGACTTATTACCCTGAAGTAAGTGAAGTTTCTGCAATTTTGCCCCAAAATAAGGGAAATTTCTGCCTTTTTGCCCCCAAATAAGGAGAATTTCAGCCTTTTTACCTCAAAATAAGGGGAATTTCTGCATTCTTGCCACAAAATATTGGGAATTTCTGCCTTTTTGCCCCAAAATAAGGAAAATTTCTGACTTTTTGCACTGAAATTAGTTAAATTTCTAAAATTTTTTCCCCAAAATAAGGGAAATGTCTGCTTTTTGCCCCAAAATAATGGGAATTTCTTACTTTTTGCCCCCAAATAATGGGAATTTCAGCCTTTTTACCTCAAAATAAGGGGAATTTCTGCATTCTTGCCCAAAAATATGAAAAATTTCTGCCTTTTTGCCCAAAATAAGAAAAATTCTGCTTTTTTTCCATGAAATAAATGAAATTTCTGCAATTTTGCCCCAAAATAACTGAAATTTCTGCAATTTTGCCCCAAAATAAGGGAAATTTCTGGAATTTTGCCCCAAAATAAGTGGAATTTCTGAGTTTTGACCCAAAATGAGGAGAATTTCTGTCTTTTTGCCCCATCATATAGGAAATTTCTGCTTTTTTGCCTAACAATTAGGGGAATTTCTGCAATTTTGCTCCAAAATACAGGGAATTACTGCTTTTTTTGTACGAAAATAAGAAGAATGCATAACTTTTTGCCATAAAAAAGGGAAATTTCGTCATTTTTGCTCCAAAATAAGGGGAATTTCTCCTTTTTTTCCTCTAAATAAGTCGAATTTCTGTCTTTTTCTCCCAAAACAAAGGGAATTTCTGTCTTTTTTGCTCCAAAATATAAACAATCTCTGACTTATTACCCTGAAATAAGTGAAATTTCTGCAATTTTGCCCCAAAATAAGGGAAATTTCTGCCTTTTTGCCCCCAAATACGGGGAATTTCAGACTTTTTATTTCAAAATAAGGGAATTTCTGCATTTTTGCACCAAAATATTGGAAATTTCTGCCTTTTTGCCCCAAATTAAGAAAATTTCTCCTTTTTCCATGAAATAAGTGAAATTTCTGCAATTTTTCCCCAAAATTAATGAAATTTCTGCAATTTTGCCCCCAAATACGGAAATTTCTGGAATTTTGCCCCAAAATAAGTGGAATTTCTGAGTTTTGCCTCAAAATAAAAAGAATTTCTGCCTTTTTGCCCCAACATATAGGGAATTTCTGCCTTTTTGCCCCACAATTAGGGGAATTTCTGCAATTTTGCTCCAAAATATGGGGAATTTCTGCCTTTTTGCCTCTAAATTAGTGGAATTTCTGTCTTTTTCCCCCAAAACTAAGGGAATTTCTGTCTTTTTTGCTCCAAAATAAGGAAAATTTCTGACTTATTACCCTGAAATAAGTGAAATTTCTGCAATTTTGTCCCAAAATAAGGGGAAATTTCTGCCTTTTGCCCCCAAATAAGGAAAATTTCAGCCTCATTACCTCTAAATATGGGGAATTTCTGCTTTTTTGCCTCCCAATAAGTGGAATTTCTTTCCTTTTCCCCCAAAACAAAAAGAATTTCTGTCTTTTTATTCCCAAAATAAGGAAATTTCTGCCTTATTACACTGAAATAAGTGAAATTTCTGCAATTTTGCCCCAAAATAAGGGAAATTTCTGCCTTTTTGCCCCCAAATACGGGGAACTTCAGCCTTTTTTCCTCGAAATAAGGGGAATTTCTGCATTTTTTCCCCAAAATATGGGAAATTTCTTCCTTTTTGCCCTAAAATAAGAAAATTTCTGCTTTTTTCCATGAAATAAGTGAAATTTCTGCAATTTTGCCCCAAAATAAGTGAAATTTCTGCAATTTTGCGCCAAAATAAGGGAAATTTCTGGAATTTTGCCCCAAAATAAGTGGAATTTCTGAGTTTTGCCCCAAAATAAGGAGAATTTCTGTCTTTTTGCCCCAAC
>NW_027667395.1:0-1000 GCF_963924665.1 Micromys minutus | reverse complement strand
GTGTATGTGTACAGTCTGTGTGTGTCCACAGTCTGTGTGTGTACAGTCTGTGTGTATGTGCACAGTCTGTGTGTACACAAAGTCTCTGTGTGTGTACAGTCTGTGTGTGTACAGTCTGTGTGTATGTACACAGTCTGTGTGTGTACAGTCTGTGTGTACTTCCTGGCCTTCTTACCTTCCCATTACTGAAAAACTTTGAATGTACCTTTTTTTTTAAGATTAATTTATTTTATGTATATGAGTACACTATTGTATCCTCAGGCACACCAGAAGAGGGCATCAGATCCCATTATAAATGGCTGTGAGCCACCACGTGGTTGCTGGGAATTGAACTCAGGACCTCTGGGAGAGCAGTCAGTGCTCTAACCACTGAACCGTCTCTCCAGCCCTGTGTGTGTGTCTTCTTAAATGAAATGATATCGAGAGGGGATTTGATGGAATGAGAAGAGGGGAGATGGGGGAGGGGAAGTATAGGGAGTGTGTGCATGCTTATGTCCTGTACGGTGAGCAGGTGTTTGCACGCATGCATGTGCATATGTGCATGCATGTACCTGTGTGCATGTGCGTCCACACTGGTGTACGTGTGTGCTGTGTCTCTGTGCCTGTGTGTCGCTGTTTAGGAGTGGGAGGTCGTCTTGGTGTGGGTGTGAGGGGGAGTTGAACCGACTCTCTGGTGGTTCACCCTGAAGCTCCGTCTGCCTTAGCTTCCTCTCCTGACTCCAGGATGTCTGAAGGAGGGACACAGTGCCCTCTAGTGGGCAGGAGGCAGGTGGGCAGCTGTGACCAACCCCAGTCCGCACCCCAGAAACTGCAGGCCCTGCCCCGTGAGAAAGATGCCGTGGGGCGGCACACCGGAAGGGCACAGGGCCGGACCTTACGGGAGAGGGCAACAGTTGGAGGCCGCTGCTCTCCTTGTACCCAGCTCCTCTTGTGGGTTTTTATGCCACATCTCTCTGTCGCCTTTGTGTGTGGGTACATCTGAGAGGTTAGAGGACAAGTG